>NC_071288.1:41945000-41946097 GCF_943734705.1 Anopheles coustani
TTCCAAAGCGCTTAGTTTCTAACGTTTCATTTTACGCTTCTTTTTTCGCTCCGCCCAAAGCTTAAAGGTCAAAAGCAATACTCATGGTGTATGCTAAGACTATATCCCTTGAATACACGCAACCGACCAGCACTCGAAATGAAGAGAATCCGAAGTAGATAAAAAAGGTTTGCCAAGTTGGTTTTCGCTGCAAGTTAAGATTTCTGTATGATGTTGTATCAAGAATGAATTCTTGGAATGTGTTATTGCAAGTTTGCCTTGTCTGGACTTCATTTGCATTTTCTTTTTCGAAGCTGAGTGAGGCTGGCTGTGGTTTCTCGTTCGAAAAGGACAATTTTCTACAATTCTACATTTCAACATTTTTGTGTAATAGAAGGACAGTGTGTTTTGCGCCTAAGCATTATTCAACACACACGTAGGGATAATAAATATTAGCTAAACTGCTATCTGAAAATCTTCGCTCACTACTTGATGGCATGTATTCATTTAGAAAAGCTATAAAGCTATAATGTTTCCTTTAACCATGCTTGGTAGAGTTACTATTCTTTTCCCGGCCTGTGCTGATGTGTTCTTTTTTGTTATGATTTGAGATTATATTACGCTTAAAGTGGTCAACTGGAAACAGCACAGCGACGCACGCAATTCGGTGCTGAGTATCAGAGAAAGGCTTCAGGCGTGTTTTTTCTTGTTGCAAACAATGAGGCAGAGATGCAATGCTCACAATAAGAATAGTACAAAAGAAGAGATACTCACAACAACCAAAAACTTCATGATAGAACATGAACCGCAAACTCTTGGGAACGTTAAGCATAGCCCGCATACTTCGGGATGGATCAGGATTGCCAAGCAGGAAAACAGATTGTTACAGAGAAGTTTCCCCCGGCGGGAACGCTCTCGAACGACACGGTTTCTCAATGTGAGCCAAAGAAAACATCTCACCAACTTGAACGCAGTAGGAACATGGCTGTGTGTACGTTTGTATCTTGTTTTCCTAACCAGCTGCATTTGCCTGCTTGAAATTTCCCAATCCTAAAAAGAATCGCAGGCAAAAAAAGAATAACACGGAACAGGTTATACAAAAAGTGGCCTATTTTTTG